>NW_022631142.1:1898607-1900654 GCF_010015895.1 Lontra canadensis | reverse complement strand
GAGTGGCTCAGATGGTTAAGAGACTGCCTTTGGCTCAGGTCATGATCTCAGAGTCCAGGGATCGAGTCCGGCTTCGGGCTCCCAGCTCCATGGGGAGTCTGCTTCTCCCTCTGACCTTCTCAGCTCTCATGCTCTCTCTCACTAAATAAATAAAATCTTAAAAAAAAAAAAATATTGTGTTCCTATGAAAACTTTCATAAACTGAAATGGCATAAGGTGAAGAAAAATTGCCATTAACCTATATGGAAAATTTTCTGAGTGTTCTTGGACCCAAAACATAACCCCTTAGGCTTTTCTGATACCTTAGGCCACATCTTGATAATGAATGCACGAAATAAATCAAGATAAAGCACAGATGCTCACAAGCACAGTTCAAAGCTATGGCAGTTTAATGCTGAGATGCTGAGTGTACTTCCAGGGAAGGAGCTGGGCAAGTCACACTCTGACTGCTGCTTGCTGCTTGGGGTGTTCACTGCCTCTGTTAACAGCAACTCCCTGCAGAATAAATGCTGGATGTTATTTTCACTTTTTGCCTTTTTCTTTTTTTCTTTCTTTCTTTTTTTTTAAAAGATTTTATTTATTTATTGGACAGAGAGAGATCACAAGTAGGCAGACAGGCAGGCGGGGGGGGGGGGGGGGGGGGGGGGGGTAGGAAGCTGATCCCCCCCCATCCACCCGAAGCAGACAGCCCAATGCGGGGCTCGATCCCAGGACCTTGAGATCATGACCTGAGCCGAAGGCAGAGGCCTGAGCACCCAGGCACCCCACTTTTTGCCTTTTTATAAAAGTAAAAATCCTCTTTGAATTTCAGTTAACAAAAATAGATAGTAACGTAGGTCTTTTGTCAAAGTGAAGTGGTATAACTTGAACTTTCCAAAAGTGGGGGATATCTGCAATGAAGCAAAGGTAAGTACAGGGCTCTGCGGGAAAATCAGGAGGATCAAGAGACTTCTCGGAGAAGATGAACTGGTCTTTTAAAAACGAAAAAAAAAAACAACACGCAAAGAAGTCAAGTACAAGTAGTGAGAACAAGAGGAGAGGCATAAAACAGCGTGGGGTGAAACTGACAGCAGTTCGGCATTACCAGAACGTAGGAGTGGCGAGGGTGACAAGAAATGAGAGCGGAGGACCCTGGCTTCCTAAGAACGAAGCAGAGTACCACAGGAGGAACAGAAAGGAGGTCAGAGGATCCAAAAACATGCCACTTGTGCCGAGACACTTAACATCACTAATGTTTCTCCTCCTCATCCTCGCTTCTAACTGTAAAGGGATCCTACAGTAGAGTATTCCTGGGTGTGCAGAGCGGGGACAGTCCCCACCTGCTTTCCTTTCCATGGCAAGGAGGATGGTGCCTCATCAAAGGTCCAAATACCGTGGGATTCCACTCAAAATCAAAGGAAGTGTGGACTCTGTTGGGGCGTTGGTCACCAACTCTGCCCCAGGGAGAAAAGGGAAGGAGGAACGGGAAAGAAATGACCGCAGGAATTACCCCCAGACGAGACCACACTTCAAAGACAGCCCTAAATTACAACCCCTCCGAGTCGCCAACATCGAAGAAGCCGTGGCTGAGCAGTGGGATGCGCGGGACCCCCTCCCCGTAGGAAGGACAAACCCCTGGACAGCGCCTGGCCCCGTTTCCCGGTCACCTCGCGGCTCCCCTACATCCGGGCCTCTCCCGGACAGAGCCGAACAGGGAGCCCGCCTGCGGGGCTCCGCGGCTCTGTTTACCTTGGTCATCCCAACCCCCACCACGAACACCAGGCGCTGGGGCATATTCTGTGAGGTGAGCGGAAGCATGACGCTGGTCGTGCAGGGCGGACGCGGGTGCAGAAAGTCCTGAAGCAGCTGACCCGAGCGCTCACAGACTGAAGCGGCGGTGACGCCCGGAGTCTCTCAGAGCCAGGGGCGGGGCAGGAGGCGGGGAGGGGGCGGGGCACCCGAAAGGAGGAGGATTGGGGAGAGACAGAGACAGAATGAGAGAGAAAAAGGAAGGGCGTTTGCGCGTGCGCAGAGACACCTGCAGGGCGCGTTTTTTGGAGGCGGGGGG